>NC_084606.1:9484790-9497290 GCF_033807715.1 Cololabis saira | reverse complement strand
GGAAGGAAGAAAAGGAAGGGAGAAAGGAAGGAAGGAAGGAAGGAAGGATGGAAGGATGGAAGGAAGGGAGGAATGAAGGAAGGAAGGAAGGAAGAAAAGGAAGGAAGGAAGGAAGGGAGGAATGAAGGAAGGAAGGAAGGATGGGAGAAAAAGGAAGGGAGAAAAGAAGGAAGGAAGGAAGGAAGGGAGGATGGGAGAAAAGGAAGGGAGAAAAGAAGGAAGGAAGGAAGGAAGGAAGGAAGGAAGGAAGGAAGGAAGGAAGGGAGGAATGAAGGAATGAAGGAAGGAAGGATGGGAGAAAAGGAAGGGAGAAAAGAAGGAAGGAAGGAAGGAAGGAAGGAAGGAAGGAAGGAAGGAAGAAAAGGAAGGAAGGAAGGAAGGAAGGAAGGAAGGAAGGGAGAAAAGAAGGAAGGAAGGAAGGAAGGAAGGAAGGAAGGAAGGAAGGAAGGAAGGAAGGAAGGAAGGAAGAAAAGGAAGGGAGAAAAGAAGGAAGGAAGGAAGGAAGAAAAGGAAGGGAGAAAAGAAGGAAGGAGGAAGGAAGGAAGGAAGGGAGGATGGGAGAAAAGCAAGGGAGAAAAGAAGGAAGGAAGGAAGGAAGGAAGGAAGGAAGGAAGGAAGGGAGGAAGGAAGGAAGGAAGGAAGGGAGGATGGAAGGAAGAAAAGGAAGGGAGAAAAGAAGGAAGGAAGGAAGGAAGGAAGGAAGGAAGGAAGGAAGGAAGGAAGGAAGGGAGGAAGAAAAGCAAGGGAGAAAAGAAGGAAGGAAGGAAGGAAGGAAGGAAGGAAGGAAGGAAGAAAAGGAAGGGAGAAAAGAAGGAAGGAAGGAAGGAAGGAAGGAAGGAAGGAAGGAAGGAAGGAAGGAAGGAAGGAAGGAAGGAAGGAAGGAAGGAAGGAAGGAAGGAAAGGAAGGGAGAAAAGAAGGAAGGAAGGAAGGAAGGAAGGATTGAAGGAATGTCACCTAACCTAAAATATTCTTCGTCTGTGCTGGTTTGGCGGCTCCTCCGCCCCCCGTCATTCATCCCCCTCACACACTCCGCTGACCCGTTCCTCCGTCACGTCCCTGTAAAATTTAGTTCATTATCTGCACTGCCAGGAAAACTAATCCTGTCTCAGCAGACTCTGAATTCCCGTGTGATGAAACGTGCGCTTTGAAATGCTCTTGAAACCGATATTTCATGTAAACCCAGTCCTATTTGTGCTCCAAATCATCAATACAAATCTCACTGCTCTTTCAAAGCAGAAGGCTTCCAACATTTTCCACATTTGGGGTCATTATTTCTTCTCTTTTTCTCTCCGTGTGGACACTGAGGCGAAAGTCACAATGACCCATAATAACCATCATTATAATGGTACTTAAAATAAAGAACTTTATCGGCTGAATTTAGACACAGAAAGCAATCAACAACACAATTTAGGAAAAAAAAATCCACTTGAATCACCTTTAGTAGAAGAAAATAGCATTTTGATGTATGAACACTAGTTTTTGATATCAAGCATTTCTAAAAGTTTATAAGCTACAAAGTTCTTGGTTAAATTAACCCTTGTGCTGTCGTCGGGTCAAGGAAGGAGGAAGAGAGGAAGGAAGGAAGGAAGGAAGGAAGGAAGGAAGGAAGGAAGGAAGGAAGGAAGGAAGGAAGGAAGGAAGGAAGGAAGGAAGGAAGGAAGGAAGGAAGGAAGGAAACAAGGAAACAAGGAAAGAAGGAAGGAAGGAAGGAAGGAAGGAAGGAAGGAAGGAAGGGAGAAAAGAGGAAGGGAGAATGAAGGAGAGAGCAGGAAGGAAGGAAGGAAGGAAGGAAGGAAGGAAGGAAGGAAGGAAGGAAGGAAGGAAGGAAGGAAGGAAGGAAGGAAGGAAGGAAGGAAGGAAGGAAGGAAGGAAGGAAGGAAGGGAGGGAGAAAAGAGGAAGGGAGGAGGAAGGAGAGAGCAGGAGGAAAGAAGGAAGGAAGGGAGGAAGGGAGGAAGGAAGGAAGGAAGGAAGGAAGGAAGGTAGAAAACAAGGAAAGAAGGAAGGAAGGAAGGAAGGAAGGAAGGAAGGAAGGGAGAAAAGAGGAAGGAAGGAAGGAAGGAAGGAAGGAAGGGAGGGAGGAAGGAAGGAAGGAAGGAAGGAAGGAAGGAAGGAAGGAAGGAAGGAAGGAAGGAAGGAAGGAAGGGAGAAAACAAGGAAGGGAGGAAGGAAGGAAGGAAGGAAGGAAGGAAGGAAGGAAGGGAGAAAAGAGGAAGGGAGGAGGAAGGAGAGAGCAGGAGGAAGGAAGGAAGGAAGGAAGGAAGGCAGAAAACAAGGAAGGGAGGAAAGAAGGAAGGAAGGAAGGAAGGAAGGAAGGAAGGAAGGAAGGAAGGAAGGAAGGAAGGAAGTAAGGAAGGAAGGAAGGAAGGAAGGAAACAAGGAAATAAGGAAGGAAGGAAGGAAAGAAGGAAGGAAGGAAGGAAGGAAGGAAGGAAGGAAGGAAGGAAGGAAGGAAGGAAGGAAGGAAGTAAGGAAGGAAGGAAGGGAGGGAGAAAACAAGGAAAGACGGAAGGAAGGAAGGAAGGAAGGAGAGAGCAGGAGGAAAGAAGGAAGGGAGTAAGGAAGGAAGGAAGGAAACAAGGAAATAAGGAAGGGAGAAAACAAGGAAGGAAGGAAGGAAGGAAGGAAGGAAGGAAGGAAGGAAGGAAGGAAGGATGGAAGACAGAAAACAAGGAAAGAAGGAAGGGAGAAAACAAGGAAAGAAGGAAGGAAGGAAGGAAGGAAGGGAGGAAGGAAGGGAAGGAAAGAAGGAAGGGAGAAAAGAAGGAAGGAAGGAAGGAAAACAAGGAAAGAAGGAAGGAAAACAAGGAAAGAAGGAAGGGCGAAAACAAGGAAGGAAGGAAGGAAGGAAGGGAGAAAAGAGGAAGGAAGGAAGGATGGAAGGAAACAAGGAAAGAAGGAAAGAAGGAAGGGAGAAAACAAGGAAAGAAGGAAGGAAGGAAGGAAGGAAGGAAGGAAGGAAGGAAGGAAGGAAGGAAGGAAGGAAGGAAGGAAGGAAAGAAGAAAACAAGGAAAGAAGGAAGGAAGGGAGAAAAGAGGAAGGAAGGAGAGAGCAGGAGGAAAGAAGGAATAGGAGAATTAGGTCATTTTGACCCGAACACTGTACGAGGGTTAAGAAAAATGTTCCCTCTGAGCGGAATGAGACTGACGTAGGAAGCACTTACGCTGCTACCATAAATGAACTCTTGGAAGGAAAGAGACGGCCAGAGGGACTGGGTTTCTGTCGTTTGCAGATGTGGCGGGGACTCGTCGGCCCGCCGGGACTCGTTCAGTCCCACTGGTGAACAAAACAATGCAACTTTTATCTGATACAGGATCAAAATATATATCTTAGTGGAAGTTCTCCCAAACTGTAACCAAGTTTCTGCCTTGAGGCAGCGGCAGTAAGAGCTCCTCTAGAGGGAGGAAGTGGTATTACTGTAATTACTGTTGCCTTTCCCCGAAGACATCAGAGAAAAAAGAAGGAATTACAATAATGTAATATGAACATAAACACAAAAAACATACATGGGAAATACCCGGTGACATGACATATTACCGCGATTTACCTTGAAAGTCTCGCCGCTGTCTGTCCCTGCCTTCAGCTCCTTTGAATCCACAGTATGTCAACTGTCTGGACCCACTCCCACAACCATTGCAACCGTTTACCGCCCCCCGAAACCAAATGGCGAGTTCTTAAATGACTTTGCTGCTTTTCTCACACACCTTTCCACTCTCTCACCAAACACAATATTGCTGGGAGATTTTAACATACACATGGACAATATAAACCATCCTCTCACAAAAGACTTTACATCCTGTCTTGAGAGCTCTGGATTTCAGCAGCACACCCACTTCTCCACACACTCCAAAGGCCACATTTTGGACTTAATTTGCTGCTCTGGTGTCACCCCTTCTGACTGTGCTGCAGCTGAACTCCCCATCACCGACCACTTCCTCCTCTCATTCAACATCGATCTTACTCTGTCCACCACTAAGTCCCCACGTCTCATCTCCTTCCGAAATATTAAGGACATAAATCTGGATTCTTTCTCCTCTAGTGTCGACAACTTCTTGGACTTTGCAGATTTAACCACCCCTGAACAGCTGGTTTCATATTACAATACAGGACTCCATGATATTCTCGACTCTCTCGCTCCACTAAAAACCAGATCTGTTTCTTTCACCCTTTCTGCTCCCTGGTTTACGCCTGACCTTCGGCTCATGAAAGCCAAAGGCAGACAGCTCGAACGGCTTCGCAATAAAACTGGTCTGTCTGTCCACAAAGAAATGTACAAAGATCACCTTATACATTACCGGGACTGTATTACCAAATCCAAATCAAACTACTACTCCAGCATAATCTGTTCAAACGCAGGCAACACCAAGTCACTGTTTTCAATATTCAACAATATCACCCGTTCCCCAGTCTCTATACCACCCCATCTCTACTCAACTGCCTTCTGTAACTCTCTACTGTCTTTCTTCAACACCAAAATCCTGCAAATCCACCAGGACCTTGGTTCTACCTCCCTCAGCGTCACTTCCGATCTCCAGCCGCCCACCCACCCCTTCTCCTCCTTTGAGCTCCCCACCTTCTCAGAGATCTCTGACCTCATACACAGGTCCAAGCCCACCACATGTCAACTGGACCCCCTCCCGACAGTCCTGGTTAAATCCTGCCTCCCTTCTCTGGTCCCCCTCATTTCTGCCATCATCCACTCCTCTCTCACCACTGGAACAGTTCCTTCATCATTCAAAATTGCTGCAATAACCCCAATCCTGAAAAAACCTGGTGCAGACCCTACCAACTTCAATAATTTCCGTCCTATCTCAAACCTGCCCTTCATTTCCAAGATCCTCGAGAAAATAGTCGCTGCACAACTCCAGCACCATTTATCACTTAACAACCTGTATGAACAATTCCAGTCTGGCTTCCGCCCCCTCCATAGCACCGAAACTGCACTTGTAAAAATAACCAACAACCTCCTCATGGCAGCTGATTCTGGTCTACTCACTATCCTCATCCTCCTTGACCTGAGTGCGGCCTTCGACACCATCAGCCACCCCACCCTCCTCAATAGACTTCGCGCCATCGGCATCACCCACACTCCTCTAAACTGGTTCACTTCCTACCTCACAAGCCGCACTCAGTTCATTCAACTTAAATCTTTCACATCCCAGCCTTCCCCTGTCACTTCAGGTGTGCCCCAGGGCTCTGTCCTGGGGCCCCTCCTTTTCATCATCTATCTTCTCCCCCTCGGCAACATCTTCCGTAAGTACAACATCAGCTTTCACTGCTACGCGGATGACACCCAGCTCTACCTCTCCAGTAAGCCCACCTCCACCCTCCCACCTTCGTCCCTCGCTGACTGCCTAACCGATATCAAATCCTGGTTCTCTTCCAACTTCCTCAAACTAAACAGTGACAAAACCGAGGTCCTCCTCATTGGTTCTAAATCAACACTATCCAAAACCGACAGTTTCCCTATACTCATTGACAACTCCACTGTTTCCCCCTCCCCACAGGTCAAGAGTCTGGGTGTCATCCTCGACAGTACCCTATCTTTTCATTCTCATATCAACAACATTACCCGGTCCGCTTATTTCCACCTGCGCAACATCAACCGCCTCCGCCCCTCCCTCACCCCCCACACCACTTCTATTCTTGTGCATAGCCTCGTCACTTCTCGCCTTGATTACTGTAACTCTCTCCTCTCCGGTGTCATTCACAAATTCCTCCACAAACTCCAGTTAGTTCAGAATTCAGCTGCCCGCATCATCTCAAGGACCCCATCCATCAACCACATCACCCCTGTCCTACAACAGCTCCACTGGCTTCCAATAAAACACAGAATCGACTTCAAAATCCTTCTCCTAACGTTTAAGTCAATCCACAACCTTGCCCCTCCCTACCTGTCGGACCTCCTCCACGTCGCCACGCCCTCACGCACCCTCAGATCCTCCTCCTCCATCCACCTGACTGTTCCACCTGCCCGTCTTGCCACCATGGGGAGCAGAGCATTCAGCCGCTCTGCTCCCCGTCTCTGGAACAGCCTACCACCGGATCTCAGGAACACCACCTCACTCCCTCACTTCAAATCCAAACTGAAAACCCACCTGTTCAGAACTGCCTTCTCCCTCTGACCCCACTTGCACTGTGTCGTTGTGTCGTTGTTGTGGTTTTTTACTCTGAGTATTTGTTTACCCCCTAGCTTTTATTATTGTGTTACACTGTTTTTAACTATTGTACGGCGACCTTGAGTGCTCAGAAAGGCGCCTTCAAATAAAATGTATTATTATTATTATTATTATATTACATTAAAACCAATAGAGGGTTTGCAATAAAGCAGCACAATGTAACTTTCAGCTTTTGTTGAGTTTGGCGGCTCCTTTGGACAAAAGCGGTAGTGCTTTACCAGAAAGAACTACATTTCCCATGAGCACCAGCGCGTACTGCCGGAAAGATCCTGTCCCCGTCGCTGCATTTGTTTTGATATTGAATGAAATAAGACGGGACGGACTTTCAAAACTACTTTTCTGTTTTCAGCGGTCGTTTGCAGGATGGATAGCGAAGAGGTAATGCATCTATTTTTGGGTAAACAATATAATATTACGATGTTGAAAATCACTAAGTTCAACTTGGTTTTATTAGTGAAGTCACCCCCGCCCCCCTGTTCTGTGTCAGCGAGATAATGTGCCCGAAATTACAAACTCATACGCTCTGGTTTTGTTCTACTGCACATTTTTCCTGTCACGTTTTTTAGAGGGACTTCGTCATAAATTAGTAGTCAAACATACTTACTGACAAAATAAAAACATACTTTATAACCTGTGAATAACTGAATGTTTTGCAGATCAGCCCTGCACAATTTTACAGTTCTCAGGAAAAATACTAGAAATGTTCTATACATTTTCTTTGCATTGCATTCTTTCCTCTAGTGCTGTAATTCTATTCAATTGTATTATTATTTTATAAAGCTTCCTCATTGCGAATTACACAATTTTATGATCACTATTATTATTCTGTGTCTTTTGTTGATATTGTCAGTAATTTTAGAATTACCAAAACCCAAGACGAATGTGAAAACATTCTATTTTGATTCTTATTGAACATAGAACTTGAATTTGTATCATAACAATTCTGTCTCTTGTTTTATCCCCATAAATCCCCATCGGTCGGACGTCCCTCCTTGTCTTTCATCCATCTTTTTTTTTTGTGTCCGGGCATTTAGCTTGTTACTCTCCCGCTTTCTTTTTTTCGCCTCCTCCAATAAAACTTTTATTTTCTTGGGTTTTTTCGCTGTTTCGGCCATGATACCAGCTTCTGCTGCAGCCAAAACAGCTGCAACTAGTGGAGAAGACGGGATAACAGCTGATTATCGGCTTAAATTAAAGGCAGTTGGACTTGACAGTGACCCGTACAGTTACCCCAAGAACCAGTGGTCCATGGACATTAATATTTGGTACAGTTACCAAGAACCAGTGGTCCATGGACATTAATATTTGGACACCAATCCAGTTTCCTGATATTTACATGTCCTTAATTTCTACGCCGGGGAAATACATGAAGCAAAGCTTGAAGGCATACAAAAGTCTTGACGCTTGGTCCGACTTCAAGGCAGGATTTGTTGGCGAAATTAAAATTAACTTTATGATTTGACCGTTTAACGTTAGCTACCCAAAAATCCAACATTACCTGATACAAAATGGGAACCGCAAATCCACGTTTTGGTCCCTGGAATCCAGTTGTTTCTGTGAATTACAGCGATCCATTTGTCTCTCTTAAGCTTATTTTTCGGCAGTCTGTAAAACGATAACTCTGATTTCTTCTAAATCTATGAGTACAGTCGATCGCACAACAGCTCTTTCCCATTTTAGATGTTTTCAAGTTGCTCAAACTGAAAGTTTACGCTGACACTCAGTCTTTCTGACACTCAGTCTTTCTGTCAGGTATCTATTTATTTATTTAGGTATCTATTTATTTATTTTTTTATTTATTCATTAAATTCATAAAGTTTTTTCTTTTAAAATGTTTTTTTTATGATGTTCATGATTATGTTTTAATGTCTATGTGTGCTGTGTGGGTATTAAATGAGGATGTGTGTGAAAATGACCCTGATGTGTATTTTTAACCAAAACTCTGAGTTTTTCTATGTTAAAAGTTGATTTTATTATGTAAAGCACTTTGCGTTACTTGTGAATGAAAAGTGCTTTATAAATAAAGTTTGATTTGATTTAAATAGCGGTCAAACTTTGGGCCAGAACACGTGGGTATGTGAACAAAACCCCCCAAAACCAACAAAAACCAACGAGTGTGTGACGAAGCAGCTGCATCTGTGTACGGAGCATAAACATGTGTCCAACGCTAAGCGTTTGTTTGGTGTATAAAATAAATAAGCTCTCTTTCCTTTTCTTGTCAGCGTCCAGAGACATGTGTTAAATAATTCTGAAATAAACTATTTTCCTTCGAGTTAACATGGAAATAGTACCGTATTTTCCGCACTATAAGGCGCACCTAAAAGCCTTTAATTTTCTCAAAAACTGGCAATGCGCCTTATATATGATCATTACAGTAATTTCTGTTATTGTAGTCAGGGGGATTGTGGGTAATGTAGTTGGTGTCGCCAAAGTAATGGCGCTAAAAACATCGGGAATCGTCACAGACGTTCAAGACAACAGCAGCGACGCTGACTCGCATAATGGCGACTTTGACGAGACGGAGCAAAAGCTGATTTTTATTTAGTTAATAAAGTTTTACATACGGTACTTTTCTTCTTGTTTTTTTTTTTGCATTTGCTGTAGGATTTTGTAGCATTTCCTGTAGCAGCTCCATCAGGTAGATACGTAACTCAACCCCAGCCACTATAGTACGGTATTTTACCAGATATTTAGTGCGCCTTATAATGCGGTGCGCCTTATAATGCGGAAAATACGGTAATTCCCAATTGAGGTTTACATGGAAAACACGTTTGATCGGCTTTTTCCAATTCCTCTACAGGTCTGGGGGTTGGGAAGGTTCTGATTGGATAGGGGGGGGGACCGGAAGTTAAACTACCGGAAGAAAAACAAACTTAGCCGCTACAACTTTGAAAAGCTCACCATTTTGATGTTTCCTGTTTCCATCTGTTCTTTTAATTATTTCCAGGTTCTCCAAGCTATTTATTAAATAAATATTCTCTGCTCTTGACCAGCGTTTACTGCGTGCTGCCATCTTGAAACTTTGTTTGGAAAACCAGCCCAGCGCGGAATATAAGCGTCATGGAGACAGACGGGCGAGGGAACGAGCAGAAAGAAAGACCGGAATTAATTTAAAGCGGAATGAGTGTAAACATGATCGCGGAATTATTCTATTTGGATTTAAAATTGGAATAAACCAGCCACTTACTTTGGAATTAAGTTTAATCAGAGACGTTCTATAAACGAGACAGCCCACTATGGTTGTGTTTCCTGTATCTGTGTCACGTGACTGCCACGCTCCTTTAGGAGACCGGAAGTAGGTCCTGAGTCTATTGAGTCCTATGGGAAAAGTGAACGTGAGCACAGATTATTACCAATTCCTTCGCCCCATAGTAACCTAAGTAAATATGGGACCCATTTTTCAAAAGCCACAAACCTTCTGAACATTCTGACACCAAAATGGCAATTTTCAGACCGACAGATTAGGAGAAAATGAACTTTGTTTGACACCTGTCTCTGGCTGAGCAACACACTCTCGCCAGATTTGGCTCTCATCGTTTTCCCATCGGATAAAATGAAGTTTAAAACTAAAATAAAACTAGCTTCTTTGGTTAATAATACTGTTATTTTTATTATTTAAGTATTTTTGGAAGAAAGTTGTACTGTATCTAGTGTTGTATATTCCAAAACGATGTGGGGAGAGGGGCGGCCACGCCCACTTAGGAGACCGGCAGTGTATACCATTTCATACCATTGGCAGTAACGGCAATGCGCTATCTTCTGTATAGAGGATCTTTGGTTACGTCTACCGGAAGAAAAACAAACTTAGCCGCTACAACTTTGAAAAGCTCACAATTTTTATGTTTCCTTCCATCTGTTCTTTTAATTATTTCCAGGTCCTCCAAGCTATTTATTAAATAAATGGTCTCTGCTCTTGACCACCGTTTACTGCGTGCTGCCATCTTGAAACTTTGTTTGGAAAACAAGCCCAGCGCGGAATATAAGCGTCATGGAGACAGACGGGCGAGGGAACGACAGAGACGTTCTATAAACGAGACAGCCCACTACGGTTGTGTTTCCTGTATCTGCGTCACGTGACTGCCACGCCCCTTTAGGAGACAGGAAGTAGGTCCTGAGTCTATTGAGTCCTATGGGAAAAGTGAACGTGAGCACAGATTATTACCAATTCCTTCGCCCCATAGTAACCTAAGTAAATATGGGACCCATTTTTCAAAAGCCACAAACCTTCTGAACATTCTGACATCAAAATGGAAATTTTCAGACCGACAGATTAGGAGAAAATGAACTTAGGAGAAAATGAACTCTGTCTGAGCAACGCACTCTCGCGAGATTTGGTTCTCATCGTTTTCCCATCGGATAAAATGAAGTTTAAAACTAAAATAAAACTTGCTTCTTTGCTTAATAATACTGTTATTTTTATTATTTAAGACTTTTTGGAAGAAAGTTGTACTGTATCTAGTGTTGTATGTTCCAAAACGATGTGGGGAGAGGGGCGGCCACGCCCACTTAGGAGACAGGAAGTGGATACCATTCCAAACCATTGGCAGTAACGGTAATGCGCTATCTTGTGTATAGAGGATCTTTGGTTACGTCTACCGGAAGAAAAACTAACTTAGCCGCTACAACTTTAAAAAGCTCACAATTTTAATGTTTCCTTCCATCTGTTCTTTTAATTATTTCCAGGTCCTCCAAGCTATTTATTAAATAAATGGTCTCTGCTCTTGACCACCGTTTACTGCGTGCTGCCATCTTGAAACTTTGTTTGGAAAACAAGTCCAGCGCGGAATATAAGCGTCATGGAGACAGACGGGCGAGGGAACGAGCAGCGGAGAAAGACCAGAATTAATTTAAAGTGGAATGAATGTAAACATTATTGCGGAATTATTCTATTTGGATTTAAAATCAGAATAAACCAGCCACTTAGGCCCCGTTTACACGGAGCAAAAACGGAGGCGTTTTCATGCGTTTTGGCTGTTCGTTTACACGAAAACGCAGCTCAAAGCCCCCAAAAACGATCATTTCTGAAAACTCCGGCCAAAGTGGAGATTTTCAAAAACTCAGTTTTCACATTTCTCATTGGGTTTGCTGAGGGCTGAATGTATGTGCATGAAATGTTCAAGTGTCATCTGTGGTAAACTTTTTTTTTTTTTTCAAACAGAGGAAAACGGAGGAAAACAGAGGAAAACGGACATTTAGGCTTCAGAACGTCACATTATGAGACAGAAACGTCACCAGCATCATTTGTGCGACCTGTGTTTACAATTTGTTTGGCCACCGTCAATATTTTCTTGTATTTTACCTGTTTTATATTCTAAAGTCACACTTAAAAGTAACTCCACTTCTCTATCACTCCAAACGAAAGACTCGTTCCGTCTTGGAAGTAAAGCCTGAATTATGGTCCCGCATTAAATCGACGCAGAGCCTACGCCGTACGGCGCGCATCGCCGCGTACCCTACGCCGTAGGCTCTGCGTTGGTGTAACGCGGAACCATAAATCAGCCTTAACTGGAATTACACGTGTCATTTGTTGATGTTTTTTCCAGGATTCTGATTGGCTGGCATGACGTTAACAGCGTTTTCATGCGGGTCCGTGTAAACGAGGATATTTTTGAAAACGTAGAGGGGAAAATATCTGTTTTTGTAAATACCCAGCTACATGTAAACGTGGCCTTACTTCGGAATTAAGTTTAATTCAGAATGGCCATTTTCATTCCGAATTAGGTGTTTACTTGGTAATTTTTACTCATTTTAAATCTGATTTAATTTGAATTCTGAATTAAAGAGGAATTAAACTTCCCATGTAAACACACTGATTGTGGAGAAGAGGCTCCTATTCAACACACTATCAATGACTACGTTTACATGCAGTCAAAATTCGGGTTATTACTAATATTTCGGTTACTGAAACATTCGGAATATTCCGTTTACATGCACGAGCTAACAGGGTTATCCCTGTTTACATGGTAATTAATCATTTGGGATATCTCGATCAAACCAGCGACGCACGGAAAACGTGATGACGCAATTACCGTCATTTCTGCTTCTTCTTCCTGTATCCAAATTCAAAACAAATGCTGCTTCGCGCAACTTTTCTCTCACCTTCTTTTAAATCTTGCTATCTCGGTACTTTCTACCGTCTACAAATGCCAAAATGTTCATATCCTTTATTACATTTATAAGTGATTAGTCTCCTCCTCACTCCAAAAGTGTGGCGTGGTCTTGCGTTTCTCCGTGTTTATAAGAACGTCCTGGACTCAAAAGACCAGGATTCCTTGTGAACAGAGCATGAGCAGAAAACAAATTCATGTTCCGTTTGATGGG
>NC_084606.1:9470987-9479290 GCF_033807715.1 Cololabis saira | reverse complement strand
TCCTTCCTTCCTTTCTTTCTCCTTCTTTCCTTCCTTCCTCCTTTCCTCCTTCTTTCCTCCCTTCCTTCCTTCCTCCCTCCCTCCCTCCCTCCCTCCCTCCTTCCTTCCTTCCTTCCTTCCTTCCTTCCTTCCTTCCTTCCTTCCTTCCTTCCTTCCTTCCTTCCTTCCTTCCTTCCTTCCTTCCTTCCTTCCTTCCTTCCTTCCTTCCTTCCTTCCTTCCTTCCTTCCTTCCTTCCTTCCTTCCTTCCTTCCTTCCTTCCTTCCTTCCTTCCTTCTTCCTTCCTTCCTTCCTTCCTTCCTTCCTTCCTTCCTTCCTTCCTTCCTTCCTTCCTTCCTTCCTTCCTTCCTTCCTTCCTTCCTTCTTCCTTCCTTCCTTCCTTCCTTGACCCTAGGACAGCACAAGGGTTAACTTGCACTGATGTCCGAGTATGAAGCTGCTTTAATGGAAAACTGCAGCTGCAGCCGTTTCTGTTGTGTGGGGAGTTTGTTAGTCACGTTAGGAGGTAAAGGAGGCCGAGAACGTCTCATTACCTTGCTGTGAACTCTGTAAGCTGCCTAACCCCCCCCCAAACACCCCCCCACCCCAACCAGGACCCCAGGAATGACAGTCTGCTTCATTAGAACTGAGCTGCAGCTTCAACAAGGTCAGTAATTACACGAGAGAAAGGTCCCACTGAGGAACCAAAACACACACACTCTCCGAGTGGCTGCTGCAGGCGCTGAAGGCGGCGCTCTACTGGCCTACTTTAGGACAGGTCGCCGCTCTGAAAGCATGCAGCCACCGTGAAATTTATATTATTCTATGGAGGGCAGTAACACATGCGTGAGGGGCAACGCCGGCCGCCACTCAGGAATCACTGCACACACTCGTTTCTAAGAAAGAAGAAAGAAAAGAGCCTCGGTTCAAGAAAATTAGAAGACTTTTTAGACTATTTTTTTCATTTTAAGTCAGTTTATCAAGATTTAGGGAAAGTTTGAGTTAAATTTCCTTTTTATTGTCTATTTAGTATCAATGTTAATACTGAGATAAAACATTATCTGATCCTCATTATATCACTATCTGCACTGTAGACACTTTATGCCATTTGTTTGCACTCGCAAGTCAATATGCACTGAATATTTGCACTAGTTTAGCAACCTCACATAGGTTGTTTATATATCTGCATTACTTAATGTTAATTTGTCTGTCTAACTTAATTTTGCAAGTAACTTCAACTTAATTTTTTCTTTTTTTTAAATGTATTTATTTTTTCGCCTTTTTCTCTTTTTTCCTTTTTTTTCCTTTTTTTCTTTTCTTTTTAAAGTCAATTTAATTTTAATAAATAAAGTAAACTTAACACAATTAAGTTGACTGTACTTGCAAATTTACTATAATACTTTCTGTTGCACTTCTGGTTGGATGCCAAACTGCCTTTCGTTGCTCTGTACTTGTACATGTGTAATGCCAATAAAGTCTGAATCTAGTTGAATCTAATCTAATCTAAAAAATTACCTCAGGGATCAATAAAGAAGAAAATTATTTACATGTTTAGACTGGTTTCATTTCTCTGCAAAAACTAATTCCTAAGAAAGTTTTGTTTTTTGATGTCGTGTTTCAAGAAAATTAAAAGACAATTTTAAACTACTTTGCCAGTTTTAACAATTCTAGTGAAGAATTTGTTTTCCCCCCATTGGCAAAGATCATTTTGCTTAAAATAAGACAATTTTTACTCAGTTTATCTAACTGTCATGGACCCTGAAGCTAAATCAGACAAAGAAATTACTGCAAAACATGTAAAAAGGTGAAGGTCTAAATAATTGTGATTAATGTGATTTCCTGGCGTTTGAGTCCATGCAGTCGTTTCCATCACAAACTGGTGGTTTAATTCTTTAATGCAGATACAGTTGATTTCTGCAGATTCTTGGAAGACGGCAGCAGCCAACTGTACTGTTTCATCTCTTAAAGACTTTCTCTCTTAAGCCTAACCACTGACGTCACTGACTTGCTGCCAATCTGTCTAATTAGCCACCTGCTTAAAAATTGTAATATTCCAAGGTCAAATCCTGATGACATATATGTTGGTAATATTTGCCCTTTACTAAGTGATAAAGCCATGAATTATTGCATTAGGTATATTATACAGAGAGGTTTTTGAACATGCAGCAGTTTTCTATTGAATAACTTATATAAAGAGATAGATTGGAAAAACACATGGGTCTTGTCAAGAAAATGTATTACAAAAAAAGTAAGAGAGGTTACTTTTAAAATACTTCATAGATGCTATCCAGTCAAGACTAATCTTATTAAATATAAGATAAACATTGACACACTCTGTTCTTTTTGTGATAATGTGGATGAAACAATATCTCACTTATTCTGGAATATTCTCTGGATTGACCTTAATAATGTTATAAATGCTAAAGTTGATTCTTCCTTTAAATTGAGAATTCAACATGTACTATTTGGTGTATCAAAAAATGATATGACAAGCCCAGATAAAGTAAATTTAATCAACCTTCTCTTAATTATTGCTAAATATCATATTCACTGTACTAAATTTGCTATCCAACGTCCAAATATAATTGTTCTCAAAGCTATATTGATATCATATTCAGACCATAGAGCATAAACCCTAAAGCGGTTAAAACAAGAAGCCTATGTGAATATAATATTTTTGTATTTATTTTTCCTCCTTAAACCTCAAGCCTATTTTATTTTGATATATAATTTACTGTACTTAATTTGTAACTGCATTTTATCCTGAAGTTTTGTACCTTTTCTGTATATCTGTCAATAAAGAAAAAAGAATGAGCCACCTGCTTCTCCCGCCTTTAGTTTCTCTTGTCTTCTTAAGTTTTTCATATGTTTCTGCCATCAAATTCAAACTGAGTTGATATTCTGGAACTGGGTTGAGATCAACAGGGTCGTGGGCTGGTCGTCTCCATCCCTGGTTTCCTGGTTCCCATGGTTTCCCTGGTTTCCCTGTTTCCCTGTTTCCCTGGTTCCCATGGTTTCCCTGGTTTCCCTGTTTCCCTGGTTTCCATGGTTTCCCGGTTTCCCTGGTTTCCTGGTTTCCCTGGTTTCCTAGTTTCCCGGGTTTCCCTGGTTTCCTTGGTTTCCATGGTTTCCTTGGTTTCCTGGTTTCCCTGGTTTCCTTGGTTTCCATGGTTTCCCTGGTTTCCTTGGTTTCCTGGTTTCCTGGTTTCCTGGTTTCCTGGTTTCCTGGTTTCCTGGTTTCCCTGGTTTCCTGGTTTCCTGGTTTCCTGTTTCCCTGATTTCCCCGGTTTCCCTGGTTTCCCTGGTTTCCTTGGTTTCCTGGTTTCCTGGTTTCCTGGTTTCCTGGTTTCCTGGTTTCCTGGTTTCCCTGGTTTCCTGGTTTCCTGGTTTCCTGTTTCCCTGATTTCCCCGGTTTCCCTGGTTTCCTTGGTTCAGCTGGTTTCCCTGGTTTCCTGGTTTCCTGGTTTCCTGTTTCCCTGATTTCCCCGGTTTCCCTGGTTTCCCTGGTTTCCTTGGTTTCCTGGTTTTCCTGGTTTCCTGGTTTCCCTGGTTTCCATGGTTTCCATGGTTTCCTGTTTCCCTGGTTTCCTTGGTTCCCCTGGTTTCCCTGGTTTCCTGGTTTCCATGGTTTCCCGGTTTTCTGGTTTCCCTGGTTTCCTGCAGGGCCGGTTCTAGAAAATGATGACTACGGTGCATCTCAGATCACAGGGGGTGCACATGCCTTGCACGTTACTCAACACTAAATTATGCAGTTTCCCATAATTTCAAGCGGAATGATACTAGCAAAACAAGAATATTTAAAGTGTATTTCAAATGCTTTATTGCAGCAATATCGCTGCAGAACAAAGAAAATGCTAGTCTGGGCTACCTCACCCATCAGACAATCTAGCAGCAGATGTTTCTTACCCTGAAAATAAAACATAGAAATTCAAACTAATTTGATCTATACAGCTCAAAACCATCACTAAACATGACAGTCATTTCAAGTGGAATGATACCAGTCAAACAATAATATTTTAAAATGTCTTTCAAGTGCATTTTTGCAGCAATATCGCTGCAGAACAAAGAAAATGCTACATTTAGTCTGGGCTACCTCACCCATCAGACAATCTAGCAACAGAAAATAAAACATAGCAAAAAAATAAATATAACCATAAATATAAACTTGCTTGCGTGGTTTTGCTTGAACAACCATCGTTACTTTGTGTTAACGGAGCAGCCAGGGGTGCAGATCCGATTTCAGGATTGAGGGGGACACCAACGTGATTTTAATTTTTAATTTTTTGTCATAAATTGCTAAAGGCTCGCCAAAAAATACTGCACAGGGAATCATTTATTGTGCTTACCTTTCTTGTTTATTTGTCCTAAACAGCCAACAGTGTGTGTCACTGCTTACTTAACTGTTCATAATTTTAAGGGTTTTGGGCATGTAGTGTCTACTCATCTCAAATTCTTCTCGCTGTCTTCCTTTTATCCTATGGGACTACTTTATGCACCATCAATTGATACAGTCAGTCCAGAAAGTATTCAGAACGCTTCACTTTTCCCACATTCTTTTATGTTACAGCCCTATTGATAATAGGAATAAATTCATTTTTTTTCTCAGAATTCTACACAAAATACCCCATAATGACAACATGAAAGAAGTTTTGTTATGATTTTTGTAAATTTATAAAAAATAAAAAACTATAAATATCACCTGTGCATAAGTATTCAGAACGTTTGCCATGAAGCTCAAAATTGAGCTCTGCTTCATTCTGTTTCCACTGATCTCTCTCGAGTTGTTTCTACAGCTTAATCGGAGTCCACCTGTGGTGAATTCAGTTGATTGGACTTGATTTGGAAAGACACCTGTCTATATAAGCTCTCACAGTTGGCAGTGCATGCAATACTTTCATTCTGTACACCTCAAAACGCACCGTGGATGTATTATTTTTTTAGAAATATATTTTTAATAAATATTCTACATATTCAACCTTTAAATCTGAAAATACATTTGTTCAATTTTGAATAATTTAGGGTATTTTTATTGGGGGGGACAATTCATGTTTTTCAGAAATTGGGGGCGACATGTCCCCCCCCCGTCCCCCCCGGGATCTGCACCCATGAATGCATGCTTATGCACCCTCGTAGAACCGGGCCTTTCCTGGTTTCCCTGGTTTCCATGGTTACCGGGTGACGGGTCTGTGCAGCTTCCTCCTCCAGCTGCGGCTCAGTGGAGGCTGCGCAGGGGGGAGCGCAGGGTGATGGAGCTGGTGGAGCTGGTGGAGCTGGAGGATGTGGAGGTGGTGAGGAGCTAACTAACTCTCGTGGACATGGATTTAGTGGATCAGGGTTTGTGATCGTCCCCAGAACCGCGGAGCGATGAGCGGGTCGAGCAGGATCCGCGTCTCCAGGGAGACCAGACTCCGGCTGCGCGTCATCCTGCTGGACCACAGCGAGCGCAGCTTCGAGGTGGAGGTAAGACCTAGTCAAACTAACAATTAACTCCGGATTATTATCAACAGTCTGCAACTTTGTTTAAAGTTCGTCCTGCGCTTCACTCAGTTTCAGCTTTTTTTTTTTAGTTTTTAATTTATTTGAGCGTCTTTTCACGTCATTTTTCAGTCTTGTCTTTTTTGGGGGGACAAAAAAGCGTTTAAAAGGTCTAATTAGAGCTAATAACCCGTGGATTTGAGATAAACTTCCAGTTAAATGATGTTCGTGCAGGTCAGAACCGACCAGGCATGTTCCGAGGCTGAACGAACTGGATCAGATCATTTACTTCCACAAAAAGAAAAGATGTTTCCTGCTGTCTGATGGACAGACAGATGGACAGCAGGCAGTGGTGTATAGTAACGAAGTAGATGTACTTCGTTACACTACTTATGTAGTTTTTTGAGGATTTGTACTTTACTTGCATTTTTTTTAAATCATGATTTTTACTTTTACTTCACTACATTTAAAAGTAAAAACATATACTTTTACTTCGTTACTTTGACATTTGCCACCTTGTTACTCGTTACAAATTAAAATAATCAAAGAATTATATTTTGCAAGAAAGACCGTTTATTTTTGGTGTTGTATTCTTTACCACACTTAATTCACCTGAAAGTGAAATAAAAAAAAAAACAAGGGAAGGATAATTTTTGGTTGTGTTGCTTCTTTTCATGTGTACTATAAAATACTGGTACTTTTACTTTTGATACTTGAGTATATTTTTTCACAAGATACTTTTGATAATTGAGCTACTTTAAGACTTTTAGTCAAGTAATTTTCTTGTGGGTGACTTTAACTTTTACAAAAGTCTTTTTCGGTTATGGTATTTCTACTTTTACTTAGTTACTTTTTTCAAGTACTTTATACACCTCTGACGACAGGACATCTGCAGAGTTGCATTTCCGACCAAATGGGGGAAAAAAAGGTTGATTTCTTAATATATTTTCTTCCAGATGTTCATATAAGACACACAACCTCTCACTACGTCATAAAGTCACATATTTATGAAGATATATAAAAGAATTTACGTAATTGCTGCTGTTCTGGAGTTAATATATATTACTAAATATTTATATTTTGGCATTCAAAGATGACAGTTTGGCTTCAAATGTTCCATCTTACATAGTAAAAGGCAAAGCTGACCCTTGGAAACCTGACCCTCCATCTTCTTGGTTGCCATGGTAACAGATGCAGCTGCCGTGGTGACAGGGACACCTGTGGTGTTGGCACCTTCAGCTAACCACACCACATTTACCTAAATACACCCTTAAAAGTAGAGTTTAGCCGCCTGTCTTTAACCCTGATGCTGATTTTAGTTTTTTAAAGTCAGAACAACCAACTTTTACCTTCATAAACTGTCTGAATAAAGCAAACGAGGAACCGTATCTGGTTGATAATCAGCTACAGGTTCTCAGGTGTGGGTTGTTGTAGGTCAGGGGTCGGCAACCCAAAATGTTGAAAGAGCCATATTGGACCAAAAACACAAAAAACAAACATGTCTGGAGCCGCAAAAAATTAAAAGTCTTGTATCAGCCTTAGAATGAAGACAACACATGCTGCATGTTTCTATATTTATAACTTATAACTTTTTTTTCATTATGCACTTCGAGAAAAAAAGTCAAAATGTCGAGAAAAAAGTTGAAATGTTGAGAAAAAAGTAAAATGCTGAGAAAAAAGTCGAAATGTCGAGAAAAGGGAAAAAAGAAGAAAAAAGAAAAAAAAGAAAAAAGTTAAAATTTCGAGAAAAGTCGAAATGTTGAGAAAAAAGTCAAAATTTTGAGAAAAAAGTCGAAATGTTGAGAAAAAAGTCGAAATCTTGAGGAAAAAGTCGAAATGTCGAGAAAAAAGTCAAAATGTTGAGAAAAAAGTCGAAATGTTGAGAAAAGGAAAAAAAGAAAAAAGAAAAAAAAAAGAAGAAAAAGAAGAAAAAAAGGAAAAAAGAAAAAAAAAAGGTGAAACATTTTTGAAAAAGCTCCAGGAGCCACTAGGGCGGCGCTAAAGAGCCGCATGTGGCTCTGGAGCCACGGGTTGCCGACCCCTGTTATAGATAATCAGCAGAAATCAGCCAGATCGATCCACCAACTGGTCAATCACTCTGATTTACTCAGCAGTTTGAAGTTTCAGTAGCAACTCATGGCGCATCATGGCGTCAAATGCGACTTAATCAGGGTTAAATATTTTATATTTTATTATAATGCAAAAGCACAAAGATCAGCTGCAGGAGTGATGTCATTACCAAAGTGTCCCTGATTGGTTTGAACCTGCGGCGCTTGATTCAGTCTGATGTTTGTGTGTATTTTTTATATCAATCGTCAAATCAAATGGATTTTTTTTTTTCCTATTTCATGTTACTATTTATTATTACTATTTCATGTAGTCGGATGAACTATTAGGGCCCAGCGTCATTTTACCGGGACTTCCACACGCTACTTACCATCCAACACACAAACATCTCATTAATTTAAGATAATAATAATAATAATAATAATAATAATAATAATAATAACAATAATAATAATAATAAATGTAAATGATCATTATACAGCCTTACAACAACCCGTTGTGCTCATTTTCCCACATAAACAACAATAAACAACAGCTTCAGAGGACTCAGGTGCAGGCGCAGTAGGGACCATAATAACATCAACAATAACATAAACGCACATTTCAGTGACTTAATCTGCACACAGGAAGAAAAGCGTGTTACTCACCTTCTTTGAAGAGGAAAACCATCTTCCCATCCTTTATGGTGGCAAAGTGGTCAATGATGTTGTAGAAACCCCCCCCTTGTATCAAGGTACGAGGCTGCACCTGAGTCTCATTAACTCATTAACCCCGGGTTCATTAG